>NC_057812.1:524733934-524743975 GCF_018294505.1 Triticum aestivum
AAGGGCTTTAAAAGAAATGCCACAGTCGGACGTCGGGGCGACATCACAGAAAGGGCTTTAAAAGAAATACCACAGTCGGGCGTCTTAGCGACACCACATAAAGGGCTTTAAAAGGAATGCCACAGTCGGACGTCGGGGCGACATCACAGAAAGGGCTTTAAAAGAAATACCATAGTCGGGCGTCTTAGCGACACCACATAAAGGGCTTTAAAAGGAATGCCATAGTCGGACGTCGGGGCGACATCACAGAAAGGGCTTTAAAAGAGATGCCACAGTCGGGCGTCTTAGCGACACCACATAAAGGGCTTTTATTCACAAGGAAATAATGCTCATAATAAATATTCAATTCATGAGAATAAACGGGTTAGTCCATCCACAGGAATAATCATTTAACCGGACTTAGCACTCATGCGGTTCACCGGAGTCTCCGTCATCAAAACTGACATTTGGTCAAGATAAGTTAATATCGAACTTGGACATGGAATAGATGATTCGAAGGAATATATGACTCTGCAGAGTTTGTACAAATTTTTTCCCACAGCCAACGGATTTCCGTAGTCACGAAGGACTAGTTCCGTTTACGGTATTTCGGAAGAAAACACAGCTAACCAGTACACACCCATCCTACCTCTCGATGCTAGGAATCACCCTAGACATCGTCCAAGAAAAACTTTTGAGACGGGGAGATCACAATCTCGAATAGCATGGGATCAAATTTATATACGCGCGCTCTAAGGGGTGCCCCCCTCTCGGTCCCAACCGGAAACACCCATGCCCCCTGACCGGATGACTGGCTTTAATCCAGGGCCATGGAACCATCATCACGGCCTCTCCTTTTTGGTGTGTACCAGGAAAGCGGTTTACAACTTACTAAGCCATATTCCTTGCGGAAAACATGTGGTAGTACAAGGAAGGAAGAATGGAAGGAACTGGAATGATACGAGTTGACATTGAAGTCACATAGTCTGGCATAAGCCTGGCATGCTACAACACCGCCATCTTACCCATCCTCATGCCAACACATGGCCATGCATACTCACATCCATCCACTCATGGATTTTTGAAACTCACTTGCCTCATCGTCTCAGGTAACAGGACATTCGTCGGTATGTTCATCAACATGCCATAAACTACTTAATGCAAACATGCCAAAACAATCATCATATCAAAAGTTCAAACATGCTTGCCTGGTTCGGAGTAGTCGGAGCCTAGCTCGGTGAAGTTTGCGGTCCCGTCACCTCCTTCGGTATCTACGGTATAAAGGAAATATACGCGCTATCGTGAATACCGTGAGGTGCACAAAATTTATACCAAATATTTTTCAAGTAAATCTGATAAAAAACTAGACAAAAATCTGAAGAGGACAGAAAAAGAATCAATCAAAAATACTATTCTGTTTAAAAGTTATAAAGGTTTTTGTCCAGGGACTCATCTGTAATGAAACAGAAAGTTTCCAGGGGCTAGCTTACAAAAACAGAAAACGTTTCAGTAGCAACTACGCCAGCCCAGCGGGGAAAACGTATTTTGGCCGAAGGCGTTTTCAGAAAACGATTCATTTAGAAATGACAGAGAGGCTGACGGAGGGTCCCGCCTGTCAGGTTTGAATATACGAACGGGGCGGCAGATTTCGCCGATGCCCGAGAGCCGCGGTGGTCGCCGGTGGCGATCCACGGCGAAGCAGGGGGATCGGAGGGTACCTCCGTGTTCAGGGCACCTTTCCGCGTCGGTTGGTGGTGGTGGTGGTCGCCGGCGAGTACCACGTCGGCGGCGAGCCTTGCTCCGGCGGACGGCGGCTCGGGTGGTCGAGGGACTCGTCGGAGAGAGCTGCGAAGGACAAATCGATGCTGGCGTTAGCTTACTGGGTGCTAGAGGAGGCTATAGACAAGATTTGGGCGCCGGGGACGGCCTCACCGGAGCGAATCGAGGTGGAGGCCGAGGCGGGTCGGGGCGGCCGGAGTTGGGGGAGGAGACCTTCTCGAGGTCCTCCTAGTGGCCTGGCGGGGCTTTGGTGAGGTGTAGAGGTGGTGCGTGCTCGAGGGTGAGCTCGGGGGCCCTTTTTATAGGCGGTCTGAGGCGGTGGCCGTGAACGGGGATCTCTGGTGAAGGTTACGGCGGCGCAGGGCTTGGTCGGGGGTGATTAGGGAGTTGGGCGTCGTCGTTGAGGTCCACCGGTTCCATTTAGGTGCTAATCGGGCTGGGATTTGGTGCTATGGGCGAGTTCGACAGAACGGGGCGGCGCGGGCCCATCGGTGGCAGGGAGCATGTTCCGTGCTTGCCGGGCCACGGCGACGGTGCCACGGGCGTGCGCTGGCATGCATGAGGCCACGCGGAGAGCAGAGGGGCGTTGGGCGGCGCCGAACGGCGTTGAGCCGCCGTTCCGTCCCCTGTCGGCTGCTACGGGGGTTCGGCCGCCGCAAGACACGCCGGCGCGGGCGGCCAAGGGCGCCACCGACGCCGGGAAGACGCCAAGCGTGCGTGCGGGGGTGCTGGCCAGGGAGAAGAAGCCGCGTGCAACGCGCCAAGCGCACTGTCTACGCGTGATCGAGTCTGACGAAGGAAAAACGACACTGAATCTGAATATTCCTGAAAATGAACAGCAACAGCGCAAGAAAGGTGTTCGACAGAATGAATTTGGCCTCTGGGTATTTTTCCTTGAGCTAATTTTTGGTGGAGTGGCTACTCATTGCTCCAGTAGGCTGCTTGAATTTTGGTGGAATTTTAGAAGAAGTGTAGATATGAATTTCACCAAATTTGGCAAATCTGGTCCAAACTTGCAGAGACTGAAATTTGAAAAATTTGAAAAGAGGAGGAGTGGATCAAGGTGGTTCTGGGTTGTGGGTACAAAGGACTATCCAGGAGAGTTGGTTTGAGGTCAAAACTCAAATACAAAAGGGTACTTGCTTTGAAAATCTCTCAGGCTCCAAATAATTTGCAGAAAAGATTTGAGGGGAAAGAAAATTAGAATAAAATCCAAAACTTTCTTGGATTAGTTGGGACAGAGAATTTAGGTTGATTACAAGGAGGAGGGGAGGTTTTGGAGGGGTTTTACCACATGGACAAAAATACAAAGTCATGGGTGGTTTCCAAGATATGAAAATCCCAAATTTTCATAGAGTTTCTTTTTAAAAGAAAAAAAAAGATTAAACTCCCAAAATAAATTTGAGAGGGAACCAACAGAGAAGAAGTTTCAAAAGATCAAACACCATAGTTTGAAGAAAAATAAAATCCTTGCCAAAGCAAAGGAAGTTTTTAAGAGGAAGGTTTTCTCGATAATTTTAAATGGCCTCTTTTCAAAAACCACAAAGTTTTTGCTGAAAACCAAATAAAAATTTTGGAGTGTCACAACACCTACCCCCTTAGGAAAAATCTCGTCCCCGAGATTCCAGCTGATCCTTAAATAAGTATGGATGTTCTGTCCGAAGAAAATCCTCTCTTTCCCAAGTTGCTTCGCTTTCGGTGTGGTTGCTCCACTGAACTCTGAAAAACTTGATGGTCTTCTGTCGGGTTCTCCTTTCAGACTCCTCTAATATTTTTACTGGGCATTCCCGATAAGTGAGGTCTGGCTGCACGTCAATGTTCTCATGGAATACTTGTTTCTCTGGTTTGCTTACGCACTTCCTTAATTGAGAGACGTGGAACACGTCGTGAATGTCGGACAAGTCTTCGGGTAAGCCTAGCTAGTAGGCTACAGTGCCTCTTCGTGCCACTATGCAGAATGGTCCAATGAATCTTGGTGCTAACTTTCCTTTAATCTTAAACCGTTGCAGTCCCCTCATAGGTGATACTCATAGGTACACAAATTCACCGGGTTCAAAATTGACCCCACGATGTTTCTAATCGTAATAACTCTTCTGTCGGCTTTGAGCAGTCTTGAGTCGGTCCCTGATTAGCTTGACTTTTTCCTCGGCTTCTTTGAGCACGTCTGGGCCGAAGATACGGCTGTCTCCGGTCTCTGACCAATTTAGCGGGGTACGACATCTCCATCCGTATAGGGCTTCAAAAGGTGCCATTTGCAGGCTGGCCTGGTAACTGTTGTTGTATGCGAACTCGGCATATGGCAGGCTTTCTTCCCAACTGGTTTCATAGGTGAGGACACATGCTCTCAGCATGTCTTCTAAAATTTGGTTTACGCGTTCAGTCTGTCCATCAGTCTGGGGATGATAGGCTGTGCTGAAGGCCAATTGAGTTCCCAGAGCCTGTTGTAAATGATCCCAGAATCTCGAGACAAATTGAGTGCCTCTGTCGGATATTATAGTCTTCGGGACTCCATGCAGACAAACTATACGGGAGAGATAAATCCTGGAAAGCTTCTGAGTGTTGTAGGTTGTCTTCACTGGAATGAAATGTGCCACCTTGGTTAATCTATCGGTGATGACCCATATGGCATCATTCCCATGTCGTGACCGAGGTAGTCCGACAATAAAATCCATCCCTATTTCATCCCATTTCCACTCAGGTATTTTGTTTGGTTGCAGTAGTCCGGCTGGTTTTTGATGCTCAACTTTTATGCGTTGACAAGAATCGCAACATGCAACGAATGTGGCTATGTCCCTCTTCATACCGTGCCACCAAAATCTTTCCTGAATATCCTTATACATTTTGGTTCCTCCAGGGTGGATTGAATATGGAGTGGTGTGTGCTTCAGCTAGGATTTGCTGTCTGAGGTCCTCTATGTTTGGCACACAGAGTCTGTTCCCGTACCATAATATTCCATCATCGCCTATGACAAATTCCGAGGCCTTGCCCATACTCACCTTTCTTTTAATTCCTTCAATGCTGGGGTGACCAGGCTGAGCTTCTTTAATTCTCTCCACAAGGTCGGGCTTTATTTCCAAGTTTGATATGGTGCCTCCCGCGATCATTAACAAGTTGAGTTTGGCAAATTCTTGTTGGAATTCAGGTCTCAAACTTTGCAGACTGTTTTCGTCGGAGCTGGGGTTTCGACTAAGAGCATCGGCCACTACATTTGCTTTCCCTGGATGATAGTGGATACCGACATCATAATCCTTTACCAATTCCAACCAGCGTCGTTGCTGTAAGTTTAGTTCTGGCTGTGTGAAAATATATTTGAGACTTTTATGGTCCGTGTATATTTCACATCGATTCCCAAGTAAGAAATGCCTCCATTCCTTAAGTGCATGAATGACTGCTGCCATTTCTAAGTCATGAGTGGGATAATTTTCCTCATGCTTGCGGAGTTGTCGTGAAGCGTATGCGACAACCTTGCCTTCTTGCATCAACACGCACCCGAGACCTTTTCGGGATGCGTCACAATACACCTCAAAGTTTTTGTGTATGTCTGGCACAATTAATACCGGTGATGTGGTTAATTTCTGTTTTAACTCTTGGAAACTCTTTTCGCAGGCTTCTGTCCATTCAAACTTCTTGTTCTTCTTGAGCAACTGCGTCATTGGCTTGGCTAGAGTGGAGAATCCTTCAATAAATCTGCGGTAATATCCTGCCATTCCCAAGAAACTTCGTATGTCTGTTACGCTGGCTGGTGCCTTCCAGTCAAGTATGGCTCTAACTTTCTCCGGGTCCACTGCGATACCGTCTTGGGTCAGCACGTGACCTAGAAAGCCTACTTGTCTTAGCCAAAATTCGCACTTGCTGAACTTGGCATACAATTGATGTTTCCTGAGTTCTCCTAGCACAATCCTGAGATGTTCCGCGTGCTCTTCTGGTGTTTTGGAGTATATCAGAATATCATCGATAAATACCACAACGAACTTGTCCATAAACTTCATAAATACTTTGTTCATGAGGTGAACAAAATATGCGGGGGCGTTTGTTAATCCAAAAGGCATAACTGTGAACTCATATAGTCCATATCTGGAGGTGAAGGCTGTTTTGGGGATATCTTCTGTTCGCACTTTTAATTGATGGTATCCTGACCTTAAGTCAATCTTTGAGAATACCTTGGCCTGAGCGAGCTGATCAAATAAATCATTTATTCGTGGCATCGGGTATTTGTTCTTGACTGTGACCATGTTAAGTGCTCGGTAGTCTATGCACAATCTTAGTGTTCCATCCTTCTTTTATGCAAATAAAATTGGTGATCCCCAAGGTGAGGAGCTGGCTCGAATGTATCCCTTGTCCAGTAATTCCTTTATTTGTTTCTTCAACTCGATCAACTCGGATGGTGCCATTCTGTATGGTTTCTTGTATATGGGGGTGGTTCCTGGTGCTAGCTCAATGCTGAATTCTATTTCTCGGTCTGGTGGCATGCCTGGTAGTTCTTCGGGAAATACGTCTGGAAATTCACATACTACTGGAACCTTGCTTAACTCAGAAACGTCCACCTTATTCAATCTCGGCTGCCGGGGTATTTTTCTTTCCTTGGCTGATACTTTTATTGTCTTCCCGTGGTGGTGCGTGAGAATTACGGTCCGGTTGAAACAGTCAATAAAACCTTTGTTGGTGGTTAACCAGTCCATCCCTAGGATGACATCCAGTCCTTTATTTTCCAACACAATAATATTGGCGAAAAAATTCAATCCTTCGAACTCAATGACCACATTCTGACAGTAACTCTGAGTAACTTGCTGAATCCCAGGGGACTTGATGATCATGGATTTTTCCAAGGGAAACATCAAAAAATTATTTTGCAAAGCAAAACTTTTCGAAATGAATGAGTGAGAAGCTCCAGAATCAAACAAAACCGTTGCAGGTATTGTGTTGACAGGAAACGTACCGAGTACGATATTCGGAGCATTTTGTGCTTCTTCTTTGGTCACGTGGTTTAGATGACCCTTCCTGTGGTTGTTGTTGGGGTTGAAATTGTTGCGCTTGGGCGCTGAATTATTTCCACCATTGTTTGGCTTCGGGGTCGAGTTCCTTGGCTTGGGGCACTGTTTGGCGTAGTGCCCTTCTTCTCCACAAGCGTAGCAAGTAACGCCTGGGCGATATGTGAACTCTTTGTCCCTTGCATGGAAATTCTTGGTTGGGCGAGAGATGTTTGTTGTAGGTTTGTGTGTCCCACCTTTCTGAAAATCTGTCCTGCTTCGGTGGTTGCGTGCAAGAGTAGTCTGGTCTCTTTTTCTCTTACGTAAATCCTCCAAGCTACGTCTCTCATTTTTCCAGAGTAATAGCTTTGTCCACTAGTGTCTTAAAATCTGGAAAAGTGTGAACTACCAGTTGGCATTTAAGCGCGGGCGCCAGACCGTCAAGGAATTTCTCCATCTTCTTGCTTTCAGTCATACGTTCTTCATTGGCATAGCGGGACAATAGAGTAAATTGACCGTTGTATTCTGACACTGCCATGTTCCTTTGTTTGAGGTCATCGAACTCTCTCTTCTTAATTTTCATAATACTCTTGGGAATGTGTGCACCACGGAAACCTTCCTTGAAATCATCCCAGGTTATATCATTTTCGTTGGGGTGCATGTGCAGAAAATTATCCCACCATGATGCAGCTGCTCCTGTGAGATAGTGTGGAGCATATAGTACTTTCTCGAGATCTGAACATTTTGCAATAATTAATTTTCTCTCCATATCTCGAAGCCAATCCTCGGCGTCAAGAGGCTTGTCAGTATGAGAAAATGTTTGGGGACGTGTCTTTTGTAGCTCAGATAACTTGGAATGCTGCTGATACTGTCCATGGTGATTTCCCATGTTGATGACTTGGTTCATCATTTCCCGATGTTGTTGCTGACTCTGCTCATAAAGGCGGCACATTTGTGAAAGTGCCGATTCACTGCCCTGTTGGCTTGACTGTCCCTGAGTGAACTCGTTGCTGGGTTGTGTATCATAATTTTCCTCTGGTGGAGTTGGCATGGAGCGAGTCCAAGGACGAGACATTTTTCACTCTGGGGATATATTTTGTAAAACCCATAAGAAAAGCGGAAAGAGTCGCAAAAACAAATCCATAAGTGCATAAAGCTGGCAAATAAAATTAAATAACCAAGCTTACTTAAGAAAAACAAATCGACTTGCGCACGGAGAAGGACTGCTCATTACATATCTTACACGCGGGCGGTAATTATACAATACATCACTAAGGATATGCGTACATAATCCTGACATGTTATTTAGGCTAGTGCACTTCTCCAGATCCTACATGATGCGCAAACAGGCTACTTCTCACAACCTATGTACATATAAACATATCATACAAAGCGGTACATAACATGGCGGCTAAGCGTACTCAGGCGGAGATGTTGACGACCTCCTTTGCCCTGCCGAGGGTGAGGCATAACGAGGTTGGGGACTCGACTTCCTCCTCGCTAATAGGTTCCATACGTGTAGTGTTGCGCAGAGTGGACGGAGCGGGTGCCAGGGGTGGAACAACACGAACAGGAGTGGGCGCGAAGGGTGGTGCAGTGCACGCTGGAGTGGGCGCAATGACTTGGTTGAATCCTTCGGTAGAAGGTAGGCGACGAGTAGGCGTATAAGATGCTGAGGACGAGACCAAAGTTAGTGGCGGTGCGGTGGGTAGGAGCTCCCTCCTGTTGGCAGCACAACCATGAACTGAGCCCATGCGGGCAGCCACGAAGTCGTCCACCAGGTTGTCGAAGGCTGCCTCCAGGGCCCGGAGATACTCAATGAGCATCTCAAAAGCCTCGTCTCGTTCTCCTCTGGGGCAGGAGAATGCGTAGTGACAGGTGTAAGGCACATGGCATGGAAGATAACGGTAACTACGAGTCTTCATCACGGGGAGGACATCCCTGAGACGAGCTATCGCCTCGCGGGCTGCCATCTGCATAGCATGCCTCTCTGTAGGCATGGCTCTTCCCAAGAACCGGAAGCGGCGTAACTCACCACGCCCTCCCTTGAACTGCACCGCGGCCTGGTGCATGGTCAGACTGTCGTTGACTCGGTGCTGGCAGAGTGTGAAGACTGGGCGCACAGATGGCCCCATCGCGACCTGAACGATGAAGGAAAGAAGCTTGACGAACCCATCGGGCACGTTGGTGAAGGTCCGAGACTCGCAGCTGTTGTCGGCCATCTACAAAAGTAGGCAAAAATTCTGCATGGTCAGATCATAAATTTATGTTGACTGACAGAAAATGACTACAATCAAGAAAATATGAAAAAGCTCAAACAAGCTAATAACCAATTAGCGATCGCACCTAGTGGCTTCCTACAGTCAGCCTGGCTCTGGTACCAAGCTTGTCACGACCGGTTTTCCAATAAAAATATTTATTGAGAAACCAATCTTTTGAGTCCAGTATGAGAGAAATCCTCCTCACTGGTAGACAAATTCTTGATACAATAAGCCAGTAGCATAAATATATTACAGGGTCGAACTACGGTTGCTCAACCAAATTATTACAAGCACGCCAATAAATATACATAATGGCGGACATGACACAGTGGTGTGGAGGCATACTACTGACTCGAGGATAGGGCGGTGGTGGAAAAACACGGCGGGGAGAGAAATACAAGTCTCTAAAACTGTCATCTCATCGAGCGTCGAGGTGAGGCTCGATGAATTTATTTGGTAGCGGAAGCGGATATAATATAGTGACCAAATCCAGGGTCGTACGAGACTGACTGGGACTCCTCTAGGCGTCGGACTCGCTATCAAATTCTTCATCCATGAGATCGCCTTCGTCAGCATCTGGCCGAATCAACAAGCCAGTGAGTACTTTGAAAGTACTCGCAAGACAGTTCGGACGTAAGATATAACAAATGCATGCATGAATGCGTCATGATTAGTTCACCAATGTACATTCAAAAATTAGCATAACGAGGTAAGTAAAAGGGAAACGGCGGTAGTCTGCCTGAAATCCCACAAAACATAAATGAAGACCGATCGGGTGTCTGAAGCGACGCCTCGAAAGGTGAACAACTAAATATAAGGAAATGATGCCACAGTCGGGCATCTTAGCGACACCACATAAAGGGCTTTAAAAGAAATGCCACAGTCGGACGTCGGGGTGACATCACAGAAAGGGCTTTAAAAGAAATACCACAGTCGGGCGTCTTAGCGACACCACATAAAGGGCTATAAAAGAAATTCCACAGTCGGACGTCGGGGTGACATCACAGAAAGGGCTTTAAAAGAAATACCACAGTCGGGCGTCTTAGCGACACTAC